>NC_090654.1:163289767-163319767 GCF_040937935.1 Hyperolius riggenbachi
CCATCATTTGGCGCTCCTGGCACCCGACTTACCCGCAGCATACAAATACTAGCGGCTCAGACACACTATAAGCGCTTTTATGAGCACTTTTTAGCCATCAGAACTTTCTGAGAGCTTTTTAAAAAGGGCTTCCATTGATTTACAATAAAATCATGGTAAAATCACGATCACGGTAAAATCGCTCACAAAAGCGCTTATAGCGTGTCTGAGACCTTATGCAGAGAAGGGGAGAAACGGTGAGGAGAGAAAAGCTGAAAGAGAAGGAAGAAGATCGTTAAGTGACAAGACAATATGTTCTGTACAGCGCTGCGGAAGATGGTGGCGCTATATAAATACTAAATAATAATAATATCAATAATTTGCCTCACCAGGATTGCACTTTTATTTAGCTTTCCTGTATAAGAAGACACAGCCAGCCAGCACTAGGGGAAGAGGGAAACAAAGGTGAATGAGGGAGTTCTGGTGCCAACCAAGAGTGCTTCTGAGCGATTTTAAAATCGACAGTGATTTGAAAAGCGCTTGGCTAATGTTACCCTATGACAGTGTTCTCACAGCAGCATTGTGATTTTTAAAAAAATCGCAAACACACTGCATGTAGCATTTTTTGGAGCGATTCAGTCAAAAATCGCTCTGAAAATCGCTTCACAAAATCGCACTTGCAAATCTCTACTATTGTGATTTTGGTGTGCACTAGCTCAGAGAGAGGAGGAGTGGATGGAGACTGAGAATAGCCTGAGATAGAGCAGAGCTGTACTGCAGTCTCACATCACACAGAGGCTACTTGCCTATAATATGACTCCGGTCCCTGCCAGTCTCTTACACAAGTCAGAAAGCAGCCCTCCTGGAGTCTAGGGACTGTCGAAAACTTTTCAACTTGTTTAAAGCCTTGTCCACACATGCAGTCATTAGAACAATGGGGAGAAACAAGACAGATGTTTGCCCACGGACCCTCCAGGCAAGCTCTGCATCATGCTGTGTATATTTATCAGCTTGCCTGCCCTCTAATTGCACTTTTATCAGCTAGCCAAGTGTTTCACATTGCCTTAACACAACAAACCTGAATACACCAGACCCTGGACCGGCCCTAAATCACTGAATTAAAGGCGGCCTTGCGGGAGATTGCCCCCCTTCCCCCCTGGCCAGTCCGCCCCTGGCCCCATGTATGTATAAAACTTTAATTTCATCTGTCTCAGGTTTACTTTGTTACACAGTAGTACTATACTCTACATATGCACTCCCACACAGAGCTGCAGGGAATCCACTGAGAATGTTGTGCACATTGAACACAGAGGTGTTGTCTATCACCCATAAACCTGGTTTAGATTGTACATGAAGATTGTTGTAATAGAGGATGAATAACATCATTCTCCTGCAGTGTACCAGCACAGCACTCTTACATGTAGTCACATTGCCTAGGGCCTGATAGATGTTCTTTGTTCTGGTCTTCTACAAGTACTCTTACCAAGGACTAGTTTTAGTCTATGACTAAAAGTATGAGAGGCAGAAAGATCAGCCAGCTAGCCAGGTAACTGGTATTGTTTAAAAGGGAATAAATATGGCAGCCTCCATATCCCTCTCACTTCAGTTGTATTTTAACATTTATAAGTGTTGGCAGTTAAGAGATGCATTTCATTTTACATACTTTCAATCAACAAAATTGTAATATGCAAATTAGAGGAGTCGGAGGTTTTTTTTTGTACCGACTCCACAGCCCTGAGAAAAACAAACTATAATCCCATTTTTTTCAATACAAATCTGATCGAACATGTTGGAAAAATCTTTATATTCGATCTATCAGAATATTTGATCAAATTATCTAATCGAAAAAAGTGAAAAAATTGTACCATGTATGGCATCAGCAAGATATTTACATGCAACATAAATGCAGCTAGAGACTTTTTAAAGTCGAAACATCTATCCTGGATGCTTGCTCCTGTCACCAACTAAGCAGAGAAAAAGGATCAGGATGGTAGTCCCTAGGTTTATATACACTTTATAAAAGTACGGACATAACACATACCTGGCTTGCAGCTCCAGCGAGCGTTTCTTCCCAGTTATCAGAAAGGTGTGTGAGGAGTTTGGCTTTACAATTTCCTGGACCTGAAAAATATGGAAGGATTAAACTGATACCATTTCTCTTATCGGGAATGAAACAATTAATACAAATGCAATCCATTTTATTACACATCTGCTATGAAGATGCCCACAAATATTAGTGCTTCGTGTATCTAAGTGTGATCTAAAAACGCCAGCTGAAACTGTCAGAATAAAACTCTGGAGTGGAAATAAGTGTTATGGAACTCCATCTCCAACACCAGAACACACCCCCATCCCCCTATGTCTGTGACCATAGCCTCATTTCCATCAGCCCTGTTAGGTTAGACTGTCATTGTTTCCATCAAATACCTGTCCATTCCACCCAGTGCCTTCTGACTTACTGTGTCCACTCCTACACCTAGTCACTGGCACAGTGAAACAGATGGATTCAGCATCACAGTGTCTTTAATACATTGAGCCACAGACCCTGAACAAGCATACAGATCAGATGTTCTGACTTAAAGGGGTACTTCAGCGAATAATAGGGATTTCCCTAATAGCATGTTTCAAATAGAAAGAGCAACACCTATTAGACGGTGCTTTTGTTTACAAAGGTCATCTGGATATTTTTAGGTCAGATACAGATCCTGGCGTCGCAAGGCAAAAGAAGCGATGGTACTCTGACTGTATTCGGTTAGGCTGTGTGATTAAACAGCTATCTCTCTCCTGACTGAATGAAACAGACACATGCTTGTTTCAGGGTTGTGACTCACACAATACTGATGCCAGAAGATCAACCTGACTGCCAAGCAACTGGGATGGCAGCCTCCATATCACTCTAACATTGGGTACACTTTAATTAAAGTACATGTTGGCTTATATTAAAAGAAAGTTAATAAATAAGAGCTTAGGTGCTTATGTGCAAGTTTAGTTTTAATAATGATGCCCACACATCTGTGCCATAAAGCAACTGTATCGGAGGGACACTTACTGACAAAGGGAAAAGGTGTGCCAAAGTAAAAAGATCCCCACACTCTGGGATCCTATACTGGCAAAAATCACAAGGGGGCTGGCAGTGCACTACCATTAAAAAGTAGCTCATTCACTTTATTTACAATCTTGCAAATCCATCATTGGCTTGATGGCAACTTGCTGTTTCTGGCTCACAGCCTTTCTTTAGGCTACTTACACACCAGGACGTTGCGTGTAGGGGACGTTATAGGGCACATAACGTGCCCCTAATGCAACACCTGGTGGTGTTGGAGCAGGACGCTACCAAGAGCCGCGTTAAAAGCAGCTCTTGGTGCGCCTGCTCTGTCGGAGGCGCTGCGGAGACCTCCGCATCACGTGGTCCCGCCAGCCAATCAGCGGCCGCTCCAAAGAGTAAACACTGCAAGTGCAGTGAATGCTAAGTAGCCATGTGCCTGGCTACGTAGCGGCCGCTCCCCGCCTCCGCTCCACCCCTAAAATAAAAAAAAACACCCATACTGAGCATGTGCAAACAGTCTAACGCGGCTTAGCCGTGTATAAAGTACTGCATGCAGTACGTTGTCTTGACGTGAAGCGTTACTGTGTAACACAACGTGGGCACTGTGAACTACCCATTGATTTTTCATTGCTGTGCGGTGGGGTGCATTACAGGCTGCTCTAACGTGCGCCTGTAACGTCCCACTGTGAAAGCAGCCTTAAGCTGTGTAGCAAAGTGATCACTTGGCTGAATGCCTTGAAAGGTAGAGAGCCAGAAACAGCAGGCTGTTGTCGTTAAGCCAGATCCTGGTATCGGATTCACCAGCAAAGCGAGCAGCGGGTCGGGTGCAGGTCTGAAAAATTAGACACGCCCTTGTTTCCGTATTTAACACATTTAAACAGACCCTCAAAATCCACCTTTTAAAATGTACTCATTCATCTTCCCCTCTAACCAAACAATTCATTACTAATTAACTTCAGTCCTACTGTTCCTAACTATTGTATCGTATATTCACTAGAATATAATCTCAATTGGACAAGATTGTCATCTTATTCTGTTCATATTTTGCATTTGTTACGTTTGGAATTTGCACACCTTGTTGTGGACTACTACGTATTATGTTTGTGTTCTATTTAACATGATACATTCCATGTTAAAGGCAGTCCTATAGGCAATGCTCTGCAATGCTGAAACAACAAACGCTACAGATCAATAAAGTCACTGATGCCATAGCAGTCATATGCAAGATACTACAGTAGGGATGATCAATGAGATGCAAATATTTCCAAAATTATGTACATTTTTATGCAAATATATGCAGCTTGAAAATGGACCATTCAATTTCAAACTTGAGTGGGACTTGAATGGTCCATTTTCAAGCTGCATATGTTTTCATAAAAATTCATATATGCATATATTTGCATAAACTCAGAACTATTTGCATATCATTGATCATCCCTATACTACAGTATACACATATTTACTTTATCAAATGCTACCTGCAGGAATAATTGCTATTCAATCCAAAACAGCTGCCATCTATCTTGCTGGACCCAATCACACATGACCGGCTATAGTTACAGTCACATCCTTAAAGAAGAAAAGCAATAGCAAAGCTTTATTATTCTTTGGGGTTTTTAACATTCTATGCTCTTTCCTATCATCACAACTATTGGTAGAGATTGAAGCTGCCTCCTCCAGCCCTATTTCTACACTTTCCATGATGCCTAGCAGTGACTGTTTGCTGTTAATACTGAATGGTTGGTTGTTTATGAGTGGCCATGATGGAATTTTCCAGGTGATGTTTCCCATGTTATGCCCACCATCGTGTATGTACAAACATACTAGCTTGATCAATATGTGCATGTTTATGTTGGTCAATCACTGTTGGTCAGATCTTTCCCAAGTTTACAATCACCATCTTACGAAAAAAGAAAGAAAACCGAGAGCCCAATATAGTGTAGTATGTATTGGAATTATGAGAATAATTAGATGTAAGTAAATATACTCACAAACCAGGGTTACCGCTCAGGCAACCACTGTAAATGCAGGTAGGGAGATTAAGGGCCCTTTTCCACTATGAAATGCGATCGCGATTGCGATCGCGATTTCAATCGCGATCGCAATCGCGTTTCAATTTCCACCATGCGATTGCGATTGCGATTGAGCTACTATATTCATTATAGTCCAGCTCAATCGCATACAAAACGCGGCAGGACGACGATTGCGATTTGACCAAAATCGCATCGCAATCGGATCGCACTAATGGAAATTGCTGCTGCAGTTTCCATTAGTTTAATGTGCCTTGCGATTTGCGATCAGAAGCAAATCGCAATTCGCAGGCTAGTGGAAAAAGGCCCTAAGCCTGTCCCCACTCAGGATTAAGATGTCGCTCTCTGTAGATCAGGAAATAAGGGTATAGCACCCCTCCGCCCGAGGTGGACACTTTGTAATGCAGAACGTGAACAGTGGCGCCAAAAGAATAAAATATGCAAAAATTGTTAAAATAGTTAGGGAGGGAGTGGTGGACTCAAGCAGACATAAAGCTATTCACATACTCCCAAAATAACAGGCAATGCCTTTCGCAGTTATATTCCTGCTTCCTCAGGCAACATTGAGGAGTATCACACAGCAAGAAGTCCAGTATACACCTAGCTCCTCTGTTGGCGCTAGACGTATACTGGACTTCTCGCTGTGTGATACTCCTTCTCATTGTTGCCTGAGGAAGCAGGAATATACCTGCGAAACCGCTCCCTCCCTAACAATTAACAATTTTAGCACATTTTATTCTTTTGGCGCCTCTGTTCACGTTCTGCAATCACCATCTTATGTTTAATATTTCTAATCAGCATACTAACTGTGCACTTTAAGCATACATTTTAAATAAAATTCCTCTCCCAGTAGAGTAAGAGTAAAATATAAAAAACACAGAAAAATATGTTCTATTGGGGTTAAGCAGACATGCTGTATCTAATGAGTGCCCACCCATGCCCATTCCTGTTCTTTCTTCCAGAATTTGGCACAGGATAGGGATCCATTATGGAACAGGAGGGATATATCCTGGAGCTTCAAACAACCCATCACATGTATAGAGGTCTATGAATTAGAATAAAAAGTAGACCATATGGGATCTCCGTCTTTATTCATCAAAGTAAAGAAGACCAGCTTTGTAATTTGTGTAATTTGTAAAAAAGAATGAATAGTTATATGACCCATGGGCATTGAGTCATTTTAGTATTTGTCAATTTTATTTTTTATTATTGTCGCCAAAACATTAGTAGTGAGAAAGTGGTGATTTTATGCACACTGCAGTACCTGTATATACAGTTTAAAGAACACATGAAATGTTTTATTTCTTTCAATAAACATCAGTGCTGAAATTCAGGTACCACCATGTACTATTTTTGTTCTAGCAAATGTTGCTGTCCATAGACCAGGGTGAAACGAAAAGATGATCTCTAGCCAAAAATGGCTGCTGAAAGGTATAGATGAATAGTACACCATGGCTTGGGTGGGACGGTGGGCAAGCTAAAACTTAGAGTTTAAAATTTTCCATTGCTACCAGGACCAAATGATATAGGCCAGGAATATGGCGTAATATAAAGCCATATGTATTTCCTTTTAAGCAATACCAGTTGCCTGGCAGACCTCCTGATCCTGTGTCTCTAATACTTTCAGCCATAGACCATGAACAAGCATGCAGCAGATCAGGTACTCTGACTCAGCTCAGTGTTAATCCACTGTTATTGGATTAGCCATATGCTTGTTCCAGAGTTTTGACTCAGACACTACTTATGCCAGAAGATCAACAGGGCTGCCAGGCAACTGGCATTGTTTACATTGTTTACAGGCAGCCTTCATGTCCTTCTCACCTCGGGTTTCCTTTAAAGGGGAACTGAAGTAAGAGGTATACGGAGGCTGCCATATTTATTTCCTTTTAATCAATACCAGTTGCCTGGCAGTCCTGCTGGTCTATTTCTCTGCAGTAGTATCTGAATAACACCAGAAACAAGCATGCAGCTAGTCTCGTCACATCTGACTTTAAAGTCAGAAACACCTGATCTGCTGCATGCTTGTTCAGGGGCTATGGCTAATAGTATTAGAGGCAGAGGATCAGCAGGGCTGCCAGGCAACTGGTATTGCTTAAAAGGAAATAAACATGGCAGCCTCCATATACCTCTCACTTCAGTTCCCCTTTAAGGAAAGAAATCGTCTGGGTCTCATCTTGGACATAGCAATTATAGCTCAGTTAACTAGTGTATCATAGCTACAACACAGCACAACATTTCGGCACGCAGGCCATTGTCAAGTGCTCTTAACAAAGGCCTGCGTGCCAAAATGCTGTACTGTGTTGTGGGTATGATACACTAGTTAACTGAGCTATAATTGGTAAATTCGAGACCCAGGCGATTTCTTTCTTTAACTGTGCTACCTACAGTAGATCAAACCAGCAAAAACTTAAAATCTCATAGGCTTGTATTGTAGTAGCAACTATGCGCTGCTCTATAGAAATAGGTTTGCTGCTGTAGGAGTAAAATGACGCTACTACAGTGCAAATCTGTGGAGCTTCTAGTTACTGCTGGTTTGACATTGTTAGTAGGAAATTCTATAAATATCGTTGGCAGCTAAAAATGTACGTAATGGCCCATACTCACGGGCTACAATTGCCGCCGCAACACGCGGCGCGCGCGTGTTGCAGTGACAGGTCGCCCGTGAGTATGAGGCGTTGCACGGGCGCGCACCCCGAACCGTCGCTCGTCGCTGCTGTCGCCAGGCGATTGACGCGGTCAATCGCCTGGCGACAGTTGCCGCCGCAACTGTCGCTAGTCCGCGTGGGTATGCGGACTAGCGACAGCAACAACCAGGGAATACCTTGAACTTCCGGCGGGGGGAGGAACAACAGCGACAGCTTCCACCGCATTAGTTGCCAGGTCCCTCCGCCGTGTGTATGCGGAGGGACCTGGCGACGAGCTGACGCCGGCCTGTCGCGCACACGCTCCCGTGTGCTAGCGACAGGCCAGAAATGTTGCCCGTGAGTATGGGCCATAAGATATGTGTGTGTTACAAGTGTGTGATAGACTTTGCTCTAAAATTTTACTACCCTGCAACCAGACCCTAAAAAGCTTAACTTAGTTCCTAGCTGAGCAGGACCCCAGTGTCGATCTACATCTTTTTATTTTGGCTTTGCCAGCTTTACTGGATGTCAGTGTAATTAAATTTCAGTTGTTACTGAATATACACTTGCAGGTTGCGTACTTCTGCAGTGTGTTTTTTGTACCTCGGTAGAAGAAACATACCGTATTCTAAATGAAGAATGCATTTTGGACAGCTATAGGAAAATACAAGCAATAATGGACCAGAAACACAAAGTCTAACTTATGATTCAAGACATGTCTGCAAGCTCCAAATATGCCAGATATCTTTTTATTTCCTTCTAGATATCGATATTGGAGGATCTGAGAACATAATTTATTCAGACAGAAAGCAGGAATGATTTTCATGATTGCATTTAGGTTTAAACAAAAACCTAAAATAAAAGAGGAGTGGAAAGCGCAGTTTCTTTATACCATTTTAATATGTGCCTTGCTGTTGTGCTGATACGCCTCTTATAAAGCCTTAGATCAAACTCTCATTTGTATGTATATAGTACGATGTCATTAATTAGCAGTGCATAATGTGTTATGCATTGCACGTCATAATTTTGCAATAAATATATTAAAATTAATGGGATAGCTTTTATTTTCTCATTGAAATTTTACTGAAAAGAAAGCTGTGCATACTCCATCATCCTCCTTTACCATCATTATCTAGATGAGTTAGTCATGAGGACTGGGAGGGTAGATACATTTATTTCCCTGTCAGCTCAGATCACCTGACTCAGCCCACCTATCAATCTCCTGAACTTTCTGTGAATAAATCCTGGGTCACAAAAGAACCCTAGGTTCCGAAAGAAATCTCTCTGAAATAACTGCAAGGCATGGAGTAAAGACATAGTCCACATTCACCTTTACTGACTATGAAACATTTGGAAGGGAGAGCTAAGGTTTCAAAATGCCTTCAGAATCTCTGAAAAAAACATATCAGATGATCTGGCTCCTCTCCACTGGTTGTGATCTTATTCCGGGTGTGAGATTTAGGTTCTTATTCAATTTAATATTTCTTCTGAGTGATATGTTCACACTTTATCAATAAAATTCCTATAATGCGTGGTACACACCATGCAATTTCCCATCAGAGAGACAAGTCGAATTGATTATTTCCAACAGATCCGATCTGATTTTTTTTTACAATCAATTTCATATAAAAGTGATTGGAAAATCGATCAGAAAAGCCATCGGAAATCAGATTGGACCTGTCGGAAATAATCAATTCGACATGTCTATCTGACGAGAAATTGCATGGTGTGTACCAGGCATAAAGCCACCAACAAGCAAGAAAATACTCAAAATAATTTTGATACAACTTTTTTTCACCTACTTTTTGGTACTTTTTCAAATGCTGAGTGCTGAAAAGTTATTTTAGACAGAAGATAAAAAATGATCTCCTAGGTGAAAACTTAGAAGAAAAAATTAATTGAACAAGGACCTTAGACTCTTCTGAAGCTAACAGTGTACACCGATTTTGCTTCACGTTTCCATCAGAGTCCACCTCCAGAAACTGTTTTCCTACCACTTCCCAGCGCGTACATTTGAAATCGGCGCCGGTAGACTTGGGCGCAGGATACAGCTGTTATATGGCTGATCCTGCTTCTGCACAAGTCCGGGCCGTGTTAATTACTATTCCCCCTCCAGGCCGCCATGGATAGTGGGGGAATGAAATAATTCGGCTTCCAGCGATTGCTGGAGGCCGAATTATTGTGTTTTTTAAGCAACTTCAGCTCCGTCTTCTGGCGGAGCCGACGTTACTCACTGAGCGCCGCTATAGACTGATTCCCATTACAGTCTATGGCGGAGCTGGCTGCGCCCAAATGTAGCAGCGCTGAAAAGCACTGCTCCGTTCCCAGCCACCCTGCATAGCCTTGCAATGTATCCCCCACTGCAAAATAACCCCTCCACATGTACCTACAAGAATCCTCAACTTAAGGGGTCCCATGACCCCACACAAGGTGGGGTATTCGGTCCTTCCAGCCACAGCACTGCAAATGCTCTGTCTTGCTTACACCTCCTAACAAAGAGACATGTCTCCTACCCACATAAAACCAAGGGAGGGCAACTGCATCCCCTCCCACAACATCTGATGCATACAGAAGATGGCACAGACCTAGCCAGAAGCAGAAGTGGGAAGAAATGGAAGAGTGAGGCCCTCCTTAGTGTTAGTTACAGGGGGTGGCAGGGACGAGGGCAAAATAAGACAAGACAAATAACATTTATATTGTGCTTTTCTCCTGACAGACTCAAATCCCTTGAGCTTCAACCACTAGTGCACACTCAGTATGCAGTAGCAGTGTTAGAGAGTCTAGCCCAAAGACTCCTTGCTGAATAGGTGCTGGCTTACTGGACAGGAAGAGCAGAGATTTGAACCCAGGTCTCCTGTGTCAGAAAGGAGTACAGACTTCGCTGAAATTACTACAGATTCCAATTAGAACAATATAAATCCAGGTCCAGTAGCATAACTATAAATCATGGGACCACATAAATTTAACTCCCCCATCCATTTACAGAAATAACATGGTGGGGTGACCATCCTGTAACTGCTGTCAAATCTGGGAGCTGCCGGAGGATGCTTGCTGTGGAGGCTGCACTGTAAACCTCACCCAGCCTTTATATCTCTGCAGAGTAACAAGATGGTCAATGCCTCTCTGAAGTGTTGTTCAGCTGCCGCTACGGATCAGGAGAGATGGGCCAAGATAGCATAAAAGTTTGAGTATAGACTAGAGCCTGAAGTAGTTTCCCAGCTGAGATTTACAGGTCAAACCTAATGATCAGTCTCGGTTTGGCTCCCATGTACCATATTTTCCCCCAAATCAGGGATATTGGAAAGATATACACATCCAATAAACAGGACAATTGTTTAGAGCACAATTATTGTTTGTTTGTTTTTAAACTCCTCATGTAACTGGAAATTTATGACGAGCACAGGTATACATGGCAATCACTGCATCTCCTTAGAAAGTACCATCACGCTATAAAAATGCTGTTTTCCACTGACCTGAATACCAGCAATGTCAATCTTTTCCCGTACGCTGAACTTCTGTCCCATCAGCCGGAGTTTGGGAACGCAGTACAGCATCATACTGTTAAACTGACAAAAGACAGCACAATCTTAACAAACTGTTAAAAGAGAACAAGTTGAGCTGTTATAGTAAGATATGTCATAGTTAAAAAAAAATAAAAAAAAATTCAACCCCAGTCCAAGCTTTAGATTTACCAGGTAGCGCTTGCAAGAGTTAGAGTTTTAGTATGGTCGTTTTAGCCGTCTCTAATTACTACTGTGCTGGTACCAATTGGTAGGGACAGGTGTAGTGAGAATGTGCCCAAAGGCCTAGGAACCAAAATAAAACCTGACAGAGACCCTAAAATTCACATTAGTACTAACAACCAATGTAAGTCAATGGACTTGATCACATCTAAATGTGGTTTTCACATGCAGGAAAAAAAAAGAACAGTAACCCTGCAGCATAATTCTACACACCATGTGTGCGCTTTCTCATTAACAATCATTAGGTACTGTAGCAGAAATGTGTACGATATTATGTCCAAAAAATCACATCTAGAGAAAGTGCACATTTTTCAACACCGAAAAGTGTGAACCCTGACTTGGATAAATGTATTGAATAAATACATTGTTTCTGATACACCGGTCAGAGAGTGTTGTTGCTATTCCCAGTGGCCCACCTTGGCGAAAGAAGTTATCAGAAACTCCACTCAACATAGTGGACAGAAGGTTCACACTCTCACCTTGCAGCACTTGAGTCCCAAGCGTCATCTGTATGTGTATGTTTTTACATGTTTAAGTTTACTCTGAGTTCTGTTTTCCTCCCACATACTAAATACACATTTGTATGTTAACTGGCTTCCCTCCCTTGCTGAATCTAGATTGAGATATTAGACTGTTTACCCCCCTGAGAGACACTGAAGTGATTTGGTCTGAGTAAAGTACTGCAGAATGCGAACTGGCACAATATATAACGGGGTATCAATCATTATAAAAATGTAATTGATTCTTAGATTTAGGTTAGGTTAATAATGGTCATATATAAAGTAGATCTAACCATCACCTCTATTTTTCTTTAACACGCTGTGAGATTATTGAAAAAATTGTTGTGAACATGCAGAACCCCTCCCCCAGCCCTAAGTGCATTCAGCAGAATCACATACAGGCTCTAGCATCTGCTTAATTCCCTTGAATCTTTCTCTAGCACTGTTTTGATGGTTAAGCTGAATTTTCCAAGGCATAATGGCAGCCATTACAGAAGGTAAAGAAAGCTCAAAGCGGTTGTTACACTGAATTGGTTTTTCTGTCTAATTCTCAGAGCACTGAATTAATTTAACACCTCTGATAGCTTTTAGTTCTATAACTGTTAAAACTACCATGGGGAGAAGACAGGACACAGGCGTAGAAAGGCAATCTTGATCATGATGCTTTGTTAACTAAACACTTTATTCTAAATGAATGGCCATGCTGCCTTCATCCCCAGTGGAACTAGGTGTTCCAGCATACCCAACCTGCTTACAGGTTGTACAACAGCCGGACAGCTGAGGAACATCAATTGCTCATCTGCAGAAGTTACATTTTTACTGTACCTCTGACACAGCATGAAAGGACAGTACCTTGTACCGTAATACCAGGAATCGGACATTCACATGAAAGGGATATTCAATTACTGTCTTAACTAGTATGGTGCAGAAAAGAACAAATTAAGATTTTAACGTTCTTTAGGGTGACGTGAATCAGTCCAGCCTATGGACAGTGCAAACAAGCTCAAATTGCAGCAAACATTTAAGGACAATGTTCAATTATGATAACCTGGTCTTTGTAAAACAGGACAAGCATCAAGCTATAATGTTTTAGTTTACTGTGTCAGTTATAACAAGATGATTGTGTCTTCTGCATCCCAATTGAAGAACTCCATTCCAAAGGGTGCCCAAACACATAGGTATGAATCCCTCCGGTCAGCTTCTGGGGTGTTCTCTACAAACTCGCATTTTCCCACACTTCCAAACCAAAGGTGCATTTTAAGAGCACCCAACAACATAGGTATCAACCCCTCCAGCCAGCCACTGGGGTCTTCTCTACAAGCTAGCATTCTCCCATACAAAGAGCAAAAGAAACCTGTCCAAGACTTACAGGTTTAACTCTTTCACATGAAAACTGAGTTGGCATTGTAGGTCTATGGATATTCCACTGGCTACTGAATGGACTTTTAGTACACTGCCACATTTGCAGAATATTTCTAAAAAGCTTTTGGGGAAATGTGTCTACAAAATAAATGCTGCTAAGAGCTGCAATAGTCTGCAATAGATACAACAAAGTCTGCATATGGGGAATAGCAGGAGCTTGTTGGCCTTCTTTCCATACACCCCAGAATCAAGTCTATGGGTGGTTAAAGAAGTGCTGATGTTTACCATTACCATTTACCACGTGGCTTATCCCAACCATTAGTCCTCAGGTTAGCTAAATATTGGGCACAAATGCAATTCCTTTACTTAGAAATGTAAACAAACAAGTTGAGGCTTTAGAGCATGAGCAAATAAAGAGGTTGGAAGTTTGGAAAAATATGATGAAAAGTACCAGACAAACAGAAAGATGGGAGTGAAGTTAGAATAGTTAGTTTGAATACAGGAAATAGTGTGAACCTTTACTAAGGCATGTGTACTTTGCCATTGACATTGTTGGGGCTAATGACTGGGGGCCCCTGCCCTGAATACTAAGCAGAGGTACCCTGAATCTTTCAGCCAGAAATGAGGCAGCAGAGATTACTATAATGAAAATCTCCAGTGAACACATCTACAGATTTATGACTAATTTTTCTATGATCCCTCTACTGGTGCCCACATCTTCTGGAATCCTAGCAACTCCACTGACTGCCACAAAACACTCTTCCTTAGGCCTTATAAGCAGGCTAGATTAAACTTGGCAAAAGTGGCAGATAACAACTGCCTCTGCCAAGAATCTAGGGAGTGTACAGTGGCCCCCGATGCTTTGGCCTAGTGCCAGCCAAGAGAAGTCTTATACCTACTCATCCCACCTACTGCATCACATATCCACACCGCTCCACTAGCCCTCTGCCCATCCCCCCCCCCCCCCCCACCCACATAGAAACAGAACACGTTGCTAGCCTGCCTGCTAGTGACGGGTCTGTACAGTCTTGGCCCTACAATGTTGCCAGAGGGATCGGGTACCAATCTCTGCTGGATCAGATGCTTCATATATGTGTACAAATCTTCAGACTAGTAAGCACATTTGTGTGATTTCAGAAACTCCGTTTGTTTGTTGCAATGTTATATGCTGAAACACATTGTACTCCATCCTTATACAGTGGCTTAATTGCCTCTGCATTCTAATATCAAACTAATTAACAATCACTGATTAGCCAGACTAAGGATCTAGTCTAGACACATCAAGTGGTGACCTGAGCTGCCCCTGGAAAGTAATGATAAAGTGTTGTAATTAACATGTAAACAGGATCCAGTATCTGCTGTGCGTGTCTGGATTATTTTTAGCCAGCTCAGCACAGTGTATCAGATCCATTATCTCTCTGCATCCATTCAACAATAGTATTTATCCACCTCTTACAGCTAAAAAATCCTTAAGCATTTGTACATAAAAGGACTGTGAAATTGTGTGTGTGTGTGTGTATATATATATATATATATATATATATATATATATATATATATATATATATATATATATATATATATATATATATATATATATGTATATTTTTTTTTTTAAGTCTGATCCTTACCTACTGAGAAGGAAAGGCTCTGGATTCTCTTGGATAGGACTCTTTGCCATTTACTTCAGTGTTGGACTGAGCACATTTGCCTTTCTGTGCTGATTTCAGCAATGTGTATTACACTAATATATTGCTGAAATCATCATGGAAATAGAAATAAAACTAAGAGTGGAGAGGATTAGATTCTATCCGATTTTTATTGGCCTGTGTGCTTGATGAGTAGATATCTTCAATTCTTGCCCTGCTTCCTAGCCATTAGTTATTTGCCCCCAACGCAGTCAAAAAGAGTACAATAAAGATGACTTAAAAGATACCTGAAGTGACATGTGACATGATGAGATAGACATGTGTTTGTACAGTGCCTAGAACACAAATAACTATGCTGTGTTCCTTTTTTTGTTTCTCTGCCTGAAAGAGTTTAATATCAAGTATGTAAGCGGCTGACTCAGTCCTGACTCAGACAGGAAGTGACTACAGTGTGACCGTCACTGATAAGAAATTCTTCTTTTTATCTCTTTCTTGCTTTCAGAAGCCATTTTCTGCTAGGAAAGTGTTTTATAGTTGGAATTTCTTTTCAGGGAGGGTCACACTGAAGTCACTTCCTGTCTGAGTCAGGACTGAGTCAGCCACTTACATATCTGATATTTAACTCTTCCAGTCAGAGAAACAAAAAAAGGAACACAGCATAGTTATTTGTGTGCTAGGTACTGTACATACCCATGTCTATTTCATCATGTCACATGTCATTCGGGTATCCTTTAAAGAGGAACTTAAGTCAGTGTTTGCCCATTGTAAAATGTCATCTCCCTGATTTACACTCAGAAATGTATCACAGGTGGTGACATCTTTAGTTCTGCTAGGTGTTCTATCAGGGGTCCCCAACCTGTGGTCCGTGGCCCACTGCTGGTCCGTGGGACATTTGCAGTTGGGCCGCGGGACAGTCCTCTTCCAACCCCCCCCCCCCCCCCCCCTCGGCTCGAGCGCACCCCTCCCCGGCCACCGCTTATTCCCCTCTCATGCCAGTGTAGTGATTCCCAGCTGCGTGACCCGCGGCTGCTGTGAGGAGGAGGCAGAAAGCAGGAGAGCGGTTCCCATAGTAACGGCGATACACCTTGCCACTACAGCAAGCTGCTGCCCTGCTTCCTGCTCATCACAGCATCCGCGGGGCGCGCTGCTGGGAATCACTACACAGGCATGAGTGGGGAATAAGCGGCTGCTGGCTAAAGTAACAGCAGTTGCGGCCGCGGGGGGTGGGCACTATACTACCCATACTAGGGCGCTATACTAGCTATACTGGGCACTATACTAGCTATACTGGGCGCTATACTAGCTACACTGGGGCACTACCTACCCATACTGGGTCACTATACTAGCTATACTGGGGCACTATACTAGCCATACTGGGGTAACTATACTAGCCATACTGGGGTAACTATACTAGCCATACTGGGGTAACTATGCTAGCCATACTGGGGCAACTATGCTAGCCATACTGGGGCAACTATGCTAGCCATACTGGGGCAACTATGCTAGCCATACTGGGGCAACTATGCTAGCCATACTGGGGCAACTATGCTAGCTATACTGGGGCAACTGTGCTAGCTATACTGGGGCAACTATGCTAGCTATACTGGGGCAACTATGCTAGCTATACTGGGGCAACTATGCTAGCTATACTGGGGCAACTATGCTAGCTATACTGGGGCAACTATGCTAGCTATACTGGGGCAACTATGCTAGCTATACTGGGGCAACTATGCTAGCTATACTGGGGCAACTATGCTAGCTATACTGGGGCAACTATGCTAGCTATACTTGGGCAACTATGCTAGCTATACTTGGGCAACTATGCTAGCTATACTGGGGCAACTATGCTAGCTATACTGGGGCAACTATGTTAGCTATGATGCCGCCCGCTGCGCATGACACTGTCCACCAGGACGCGCGCACTCTGACTAAAACACCTCACCACGTTTATTCTGGTGGCTACTGTCATGCTAGGTACACACCATACAATTTTGTGTTAGATAGAGGTTTCGATAGATAATTTCCGACATGTCCAATCTTATTTTCGATTGTTTTTCTGATCGATTTCTCATAGACGTGAATGGAAATAGATAAGAAAAGATAGCAGAATCTAATCGGAATTCGATCAGATGGAAAATCGACCGAAAAAATGTATCGTGTGCACCCAGCATTACACAGACATGTACAAATCTGCTATAATGGAAGATCTATGTACATATGTGATTATTTTAGAACACATAGATCAGCTCATCCCAGAGTTCATCCAGTTTTATAACTAGTCTCAGTGATAATGGCTTTGGTTGAATCTTTACTTGCGGTCATTTTGTAGGCTTAGCCTTGCATGATTTGTTTCAGACAAGGATTCTACATGTTTTCTAAGTAGCTATTTAATAAGATTACAGGGTAGAGAGTTCACTAATAAAGACATAACCTTGGATAACAGACAGGGTCTTCTTACTATTACAAATCATAAAGATTCTAACAACCATAGGAACTACTTAAAAATAGGAAAACAAAAAACGTAATTCTAAGGCCTAGTTCAAATTCGAAATCGCCAGGTCCCTGTGACTTGTTCCCGTGGAAACACAGAATCCATGCCGTTCGTATCGGTGGGCCGTTCATAAGTCGGAGAAAACCTGTACTTTGTTTTGAAGTGCAAACGCTCAAAAAATGGTGCAGGAGCTGCGTTTGTGATTGGAAAAAAAGCTCATCGCTCATGTGAGAATACTCACATTGAGAAACATTGCTCAAGCGCTTTTAAAGCACTTTTAAGAATCACCAGTGCTTTTCAAAAATGAAAAGTGCTCATAGTGTGAACAAGCCCTAAGTTACAGTAATTCAGTATTGATTGCTTATACACCAACTGTAACCAAGTGCACTTTTTAGATGCAAACATACTATAATGGTTTCATTAGTCAGGTATAGAACATACTTAATTTATCATTAAAAAAAAAAAACTGGCCTAGGCTATTTTTTCACTGACCTAAGGAAGCGGCAAGCACCCGCGAAACGAATTGTCAATTTTATGTACTCGAATAGAAGACCTTTTTTCAAAAACCGGTCCAAATTCTTCAAGAGAGGTACGATTACCTCTCTGTTCATAAGATTAACAGCTTATTAGCCTATCTTTTATGCATTGGGTGCCTTCACCCCTGTTTTCAGTGTCTTTACAGACAGGCTGCTTGAGGGCCTTGTTAGATCAATAAAGTCCTTCTGATAATGGGGTATCAAAGCGTAATGCCCAGGACTTTGCTGGTAAGTGTGGAACTGCAGCATTCCTCAGGCATGCTGTGGGCTTCAAATTAGAACATCTGTACTTCTAAATGGTAGAACATACGATCTGCCTCATCTGCTAACTGGCAAAGACTCACTTTTCCATGGGAAACTGTTCCTGCCTCCAGCATCTGAAATTCTCAAATACATCTCCAGAAGACACAAATAAAATTGCAGGAGGATTTAAAATGATTGCTAAACTAAGGGGGAAAATAGGCTGAGAAGTAAGATAAGAGGAGCTCTCCCACTAGAACACTTTGCTGCCCATCTTTATCTTTGATTGCAATGTTCTTTCCACATTGATAAACAAATACTTAAAGGGAACCTGAAGCGAGGAAAAATATTTAAAACAAACACATGACGTAGCTGCAAATGAATATTAAATACTAACCTCACTGTCAGTTCCTCTCAAAGGATCACCATTTTCTTCTTACAGTTATCCCTTCCAGTTCTGACAATAATTTTGGCAGGACTGAAATATACCAGTTGCTGTCAGTTATATATCAGCAGCTGCCAGTTACAACTGAATTTGCAAGATAATGTCCATGTTTCCCTATGGCTCAAGTGGGTGATATTACAGTTGAACAGTGTGCTGACCAGGAAGCTGTTATGGGGTAATGGCCATTTCAAAATGGAGGACAGAGAATTCCATTGATCACAAAGGACAAATGGGACGATCACAAAGGACAAATGGGACGCAGGAGAGGAGTAAGAGATTGAGGAGTAGACTACACAGGAGGCAAGTATGACCTGTGTATGGTTATTTTGACTTTTTATTTTCAGTTCAGGTTCTCTTTAAACATCCATACGGCCTGGTACCTGACCTAGCATCTGAAATGTGATACATTACAAAACTATCCACACACAGTGTTTCTGCTTATTCTTGTGGGCAACTGAGCGTCACTTTAATTCACAGCACAGCTCTACAGATAATCCTCTTAGCATTAGATTTGTAGAATCTAGGTTTTATGATAATACCCTCTTGACCAGCCACAGTTTGATTCCTTTATGCAACATAATATTGTACAGAACAACGATTACACTGTAAGCATCTCCACTGTGCTCACTTCCAACTTTTCAATAGTTTGATAAATACACAGATTTCATCACAGCTTCGAGCCTAAGGATAGACAGTATTAATTTACCAGATATAGGTAGCGGTCCTGAGCTGTCCCATTCTTTGCGGACAGTTTCTGGATATGGCCCTCCTTGATGAATTCATTTGCAGGATTCACAATGTCTTCCTCACCTCCCAGCTTCTCATAAACCTCTAGTAGTTTATGCATCTTTTCCTTTTAAAAAAACAGAAACAGAGAGTGTTTGAGAGTGTTAGGTTATTGCCTCAGAATGGCACAGGTCTCCAAGTACTTCATTGTTCAGTATTTTGGGCAGAGTATTGTAGGTAGCAGAGGAGACCTGATGCAAGGTAAGTCAGTATCAACAACGAAATTCTGTACGGTGACATTAAAAGTTATATACTGTAAAAAAAGATATTATCGTCAAATACTGACAGTTACATGTTTTTCCTTCCCCTATAAATCAAATTCTGTATTTCTAACAACCTACAGGGGACTGAGAACTGTCCATGGACATCCACGTTTCTAAGGCATCTAGAGCAACCAACCTCAAGGCCAAACTCTGTGTAAACAGAGGAACAGAGGCAAATACTGAGCAATTTTCTTTTTTTTTTTCTTTTTTTTTCTTACAAAGTAACACTAACCTACTACATAACTACTACATAATTAATCACCAACTCCTACCTCTTTACCATTTTTGTACTCTTCAGTTCTACAACAATTTTGCTTGCAAAGTTCTTTGTATTATTATTAATTTTAATGTTACAGAAAGGTATGATTTCATGTTTAAGATTTTCAATCAGCAGGGTACATCTCTAACTTTGACCAATAGCTTAAAGGGATACTGCAGGCGGGAGTGGCTGCGCAGGCACAGAATGTTTGCGGGGGACCATTAGAAGCCCCGGGTAACTTCAACTCATTTTCCCCTGACCCCCCCTACAGTGTCCCTTTAAGGGAACCTGAAGTGAGTAAAATTATTTTCAATAAACACATGATGTAGCTGAAAATGAATATTACATACTTACCTCACCGTCAATTCCTCTAAGAAGCTCACCATTTTCTTCTTGCAGCGATCACTTCCAGTTCTGACAAGATTTTGTCAGAACTGAAATATACCAGTTGCTGCCTGTCAGTTATATATCAGCAGCTGTCAGTTACAACTGCATGTGCAAGGTAATGCCCATGTTTCCCTATGGCTCAAGTGGGTGATATTACAGTTTATCAGTGTGATGACCAGGAGGCTGTTATGGGGTAATGGCCATTTTCAAAATAGAGGATGGAGAATTCCATTGATCACAGTGGACAAATGGGATGCAGGAGAGGAGAAAGATATTGAGGAGTAGACTACACAAAAGGTAAGTATGACCTGTGTATGGTTATTTTGACTTTTTATTCTCAGTTCAGGTTCTCTTTAGCCAATCTTATACAAACATTACTGTACTGAAATACAATTTGAAAGCAGGAAACAGCCGTTTAGAGTTTAACATATACTTTTTATTTTTCTGCACACAGGCATCCAGTGATGGGCTTGCATTTGTGCAAACTAAGTATCACAATTTATCTTATTTCCAGTGTTTGTTTGTAAAATAAAATATGGGAAATGAACAATCAATAGTGTTTATATATCTTAATGGTTTATAAAGCTAGAAAATACAACATTTTTTCAGTCTTTAAATGTTAATAGATGTATATTTAATGTACTTACACAGAGCCCTTGATTATAGTGTTATATGTCTGTATTATTGATATCACCACCATTTCAAGATAAAGGCTTGTCAACCCAAGTAAATACAGTATAAGCTGTAACATTATGCGCAGCCTCATACTTTTTCTCACTAATGGCAAGTACTTCCTCTCCCCTTCCTGGATGTAAATAGCCTTTCTTTACTCCTTATTACCCCTGAGGAGAGGTTATCAGCATTTCAGTAAATATGTAGTACAGGGGAGTGCTAGTTATGGTTTATTACTGGTAATATAAACACTATAGAGTAAGTGTAACAGTTTTAGGGAAGTGCTAAAATAATATGTGGTAAGCAGATGGCACTGCTGATCAGAGCCTCATTTGAACTGGTTTTAAGTATATTAAAACAAAAGTACATCAACAGTTTAAGGTATCTTATGATGTTTCCGCACTGTCTCAAAAATATGGCTTTGGCTTTGTGTCTCTACTTTGTCTTTTTAAAGTCCATCCTCAAAAGGTGAAAAATTGGAATAATGCTGAAAAGTTTAATACCTTCTGAACAGTTTTTCTGTTTTTGTTTATGTGGCCACCTTTCAAAAATTGCCCCCACAAATAGAGACAGGAAAATACATTTTAATCTGGGACCATCGGGTTGATGTAGAAGCAAGGAGGTGATAGGACAGGAAATTACGCAACATTAAATATCTAAACAGACAGCAGTTGAAATCCAATTAAGTTGTTTCCCAGCCAGGAAGTTTGAAAACTTATTTGTCTTTGCCATCCTCCTCTTCAATTACAAATACATTGTGTAGCTGCAAGTCTCACTTCAGCAGCAAGGTGGTGTTTCAGCTGTACAGAATCTTCATATGCTGGGTATCTCTCTGCAGCACAATTCTTTCTAAACTTGGAACACAGACAGGATCTTTCATTTGTTCCAACCCAATTACTGAAATGGCCGCTGTGCTCCAGCTGAGAGTCTGACCTCTCCTGTCTACAGAGGTACTTTACACACGCAAGACATTTTCATGCAGGCTGTATTGCTCCAGAAAATATCAATGGACCTGTGATGTGCCTCGTTACTGACAGTTGGAAAAATCCATCAGCATATCTTGCTAAATCAGCGTGGTGAAGTCCTGCCAGCCAAAGCCTTGTCTGAGTGTATTATAAAGACAGAAATGGAAACAAGCTAATTGGTGATTCGCTGAAGTAAACATGCATCTCATGTGCAGAGAAAGGAACTTTTTGTGGCTGATCTAATATTGGTGTTAAGAAACCACTGAGGAATGCACCCAAATACAATTCAAAAAGAGAGCAATGGGGCCGAGTGGATGTGTGGCCATTTGCTACCACATTCCAACTGTTATCCTTACATAAATGTTATCATCCAACTGATTGGTTTAGGCACTGGTGCATTTCCACTTATACAGCATTTTTATATGAGATGTTCTTCTTACTGCAACACTCCAGATTCAGCGCCAAAAGAAGCTGACTGAAAAGCTCTCAGCTAATTGCAGGTCTCTTAATAATAAGCTATTTTTGTGAGAAAAGGTATTTTCTACCTACTATAATTATAACACAGGCTGCAGAAGGCTTTTTTTACTGTAATATAGTTAAACCATATCCTTGATATTAAAGCAAACCTCAAAATATTAACATTATCCTTGCCTTGAGGTTCAGCTACACTGTGATAAGACTCCTCAAACTGTGTGGTGTATACTGGACTATTCACCTCATGAATATGTGAAGAGAAGCCACTGTACCTCGTGACAGCAAGCAGGATATAGTATACACTGTAATTCTACCAATAGTTGTACTGAATACTACAACCACTCTCATTGACATACTTATTTTAGAGTTTTTGTGGAAAAAAGTCATGTCATATATATGGTAGTATTGTCATATACTATATCAGTATTTACAAGAGCAACTGAATATACCCATTCCAGCCCCTTACCATTAACTTGCAGTAACATAAAGAGGGTAAGGAGGCACCTTCTATTTATTTTAATTCTAGCTTACCATTTCTGTACCACCCATTACAGTTAGAGGAGTGATCACCAGGTTTACAAAATCAAAGCCCTGAAGTTTCGTTAAAAGGGGAAAAATCTTGTGAATCCTTTCATTTCCTCTACTCTGTGAAGCCTGAAAGGGACTCCTTGAGGGATTGTTTTTAGCAAGCAGCCCACATGGGCACACAGTAAGACTAGGTTTACACTATAACAGTTTGGTGCCATAGATGGTTTCATATAATCTGCTTCACCATGCATGGCAAGATCCCCTTGTTGACAGAGTCTCTACTGTGTTCATTTCATTGGAAATGTAAAGAATGCTATTATAACATGTCCGAATTTCATCCAGCATCTGAAAAAATAATGCAGTTCAGCACTTTGCATTCTGTCCTTCTTTGCAACGTGTACCAGTTGGCACACGACTAAGTGGATTCTATGGTTAACAGTATCTATCAAATTATCGGTCTGTTGTGGTCCATTCTGTGAAGTAGAATGTGTTTGCTTCTAGTGTGAACCTGTTCTGTAAAATGTTCATTCTGGTAAGACTTCTGGTCCAATATAACTGACTAGTTATACATTTAGTGTCCTGAATTATCAATACAATTACACTGATTGATATATTGAAAAATTGGTGATATTTTATTCTAGTTTCACTAAGCGTATATATGTATGTGTATATTTATTATACAATATTATCTTGTAGCTCACAGCTGCTAAAAAAAAAATACCACAATGATTTATATATGCCTACACTAAACTCCCTGCATCGTAATTTATCCAGGTCAGACATCCACTAAGTGCAGTGTTTAGCAATGTGGATGATCAGATCAAGCATACCTGGCCTCAGGGAGAGTGGAAGTGAACGGGGAATGGTAATGAGCACAGAATAAATAGCCCACATTTGTGTATAGAAAACCAGGGCATGGAGTTTCTTCTATCTATATCTGCAGGTGCAACTCTGTGGGAAAGAATGAAGGAGACAGTTCAGACTGTCATTATTTCTACTAATCATGGATCTAGCCATTAGCCATAATGGGAGACACTGCATTACAAAACTGGTTAAAGTGGACCTAAACTAACACAATGGCTTCAATTTACTAAGCTTATCTCCCGTCTTTAATATTGTTTCTAGATTTATCACCATGGTGATGAGGCATGTAGCATTCAGAAAACATTTTACCTCAGGCAAACCTAAAGTTAACTCTTCTGTCTTTAAGTTAACTCTTCAATCCTTAAAATAACTCCAGAAATCTAAAGTTAAAGACAGGCTGTTAATGAACTGTGTGTGAGAATATCTACAGAGGAGGTAATTTAGGAATGAAGAGATAAGAGAATGCTCTTACTGTGCAGTGACAAGTTTACTCTTGCCTTATCTCCAGCATGATCTTAGTGAATTGAGGCCATTGTTTTAATATCTAAGGCCTCATTTTGCTTGCCAATGACAATATTTGCATAGCATATACAGCTCCTTACCTAAATTGCATTACTTTGATTAATGAAGGCATTAACCATCTTTGTGAACTGTTCAACTTGTTCAATACATTTTCATAAATTTTTTTTTATTTTTAAATGTCATTTAAGTCCTACAAAAATGCTCGGGGGCTGCCAGCTCAATCTTGTTGGCATTATCACATGATCAGAGGTTTTTAGTTTTCCTGCCCTTCTGTCAAACATAAGTACCCATTCTTAACCCCCCATCCCTTCCCCCGTCTCGTCTAAAAGTGTGCCCACACCTACCTTAGATAATACATGTCATGTTAACCCCAGATGTTACAGGTGTCCATTTTGGCCTGAGCAGAATGTTTGGTTGTTAACCACCCAGCAGCAACTGACCTCAGTTACCAATATTTGGTCACATGTACAGCATTCTGTGCGTCAGTTCAACCCTGGTTGCTGGGCAGCTGCTTTGGGGCAACTGTCTGTGTGAACAAGCCCTTAGACAGAATGTTAACGAGAGAGTATGAAAAAAATTCTACTGTTTTCTGTTGACACATTTTTAAGGATAGAAAAAATGTAATAGGAGTAAATTACAAATGTTCTTATTCAGTGTGCAGTCTATGGAAACTTCAAGAAATGTTCCTTTTAACCAGAAACAGGTATTTAAACTTATTTATAGAAACATCATCTGAGATATCACAAATCTGTGTACAACTTCACCTACCATCTTCCGTATGGCTGCGTTTGAGTGATTCGCCGCAGTTGAAATAAGCTCCAGGGACTCTGTAACAAGAATGATCCAATTACACATATTAAACATTCAGTCAGTGCACAGATTGCTGCTCATCAGACTGCACTGCAAGGTTACGTTAAGGTGACTAATTGTCAGAGAAAAAAAAGATTTCAGTGTGCTCTGTGATTCAATACAGTCATTATCAAAGAGGACAGATCTCGTGAGGGCCTCAGAACTGAAGGATTATTGTGTTAGGGGCGGCATCTAACAAGAAATGCTTATTAAATATCATACTCTCTGAATCCTTTCTATCCAGCGAGTCCTCAGGCAGTTTCTTTAAATAATCCTTCAGGAGAAGTTCGTAGCGAGGAATCCGCTGGACCGGTTCCAGCATGTGATGCTGCAGTGTCAGATTCCCACAGACCTCGTCTTTCTGTAAAGAATCAATACGAGACAGACGTCAGCCATAAATCAGGATGCTTCAGCAAGGAAGAGCTCCTGTAATGCTAACCTGTCACAAGGTTAAAGGAAATATTCATTCATTCATTCATTGTGTTAAGCACAACGAAAAACAACAAATTTAAATATTTTTCCGTTATAATCATTTGAAATATTACAAATAAATATGTCAGTTCTGTGGTGCTCCACCTGCACCACCACCTCTACCTTGATTGTTGCAGAAAATAAATCTCAAATTATAGAAAGCAGAGTCCCTAGACTTGGTCACTGATTATTAGGATCTATTTTTCTCTGTGACGTTATCTTATATTTACTGCTCTACAGCAAAATAAGACCCTTCTTCCACAAGCCAGCAAAGGCAACACAAAGGATGCTCTTGTACTGGGCCCAGAGACTGTTTGAGAAAATAGCGCTAGTCTACCACCCACCTCCACGTGTTCTCAGCCTTCCACCTTGCTCCAATCCAGGGCTGGGTTACTGACCAAGCAACCAAATCACTATTTTGGGGCCAGTTTAAAGGTCAAATGGGCACATAAAGATTTATAGTCCATGTGGTCAAATAACTTTTTAGGGTCCAAAAAAACAAGCTCTCTGCAGCAATGCTCTGCTACAGACATGAGGAATTACACACACAATGTTTATCTCCCTCCAGTCACCTCCCTTCCCCTTAGCTCAGCTTGTAGTGCCATCACTCACAAGATGGAATTACTTGTTTGCGACCTGTCTACACAGGAGCAGCTTGCTAGCAAGGAAGGACTGAAACATGCCATCCAGGAACATCTGTTCTTCCATGATAGCACCATCATTCGGACAATCTGCTCTACTCAAAAGCCTATGAGTTTTATTTGTGATAGACACAATTGCTGAACAAATTAGCCATACTTTTATCATTTATCACAATGATTTTGACCATTTTGATTGAATCTGCCAGTAATATATTGCTCATATGTATCCAATTGATTGGCTTTTAATCAATTTTGTGCTATCGTTCAAAAGTATGATTGGACATGTTGGACAGGTTGGAAATTCTCTGTAAAATGGGGGCAAGACAAGCGTGGTTGGGGATCAATGGCCCATAGCTATGCCCTGCATCAAGAAGTACAGAGCTTGCAGTTTGATTGGAACTTGATAGATATCTGCTGAAAGCTATCAAAATTACAATCAGATGATAATGGAATAGCGATCAATAGGCTAGGCATATCAGGCCATAACTGACCTGTGTATGGCTAGGGATTAGCGAGCAAAATTGACAGGTTTAGTAAATCAGCCCCAATTTTTGCCAAGCAAGATTCTCATAAACCCAACAATCAAGTTCGCCATGTGACATGCTTAGGCAACAATGAGGAAGTAGATGGGGCAATCAATTTTTTTCTGTGTAATCAATCATAAAGTAGGCGATCTTCATGGACCATAAACATCCACCTTATAGATGTTAGCATGATTATTTTACAATTAATATGCCAATTGATTTCAGTCCTTATGTGAATTATTAAACAAAATGTTTTAAAAAAAAAATCATTGTACGATCACTTAAACATTTTCTCCACCTGAGCAAAAAATTCTATAGTGTAAAGCTACCTTTAGCAGAATTATTTTGCAATCAACAAAAACATTTCACTTTGATTTGTGATTGATTAGCGGTTTTGTCTGATAGAGTCTCCATTATAATACTAGTTTTAAATATCCATTCGAATGTTTGACAAAAATAATGTGAACTTGCCAGCGACAATTTCGCTCATCCCTGATGGATAGGCTGTCAGCCAGCAAGGCCAATAGGTACCCACAATAATTCAGCTCCTTAAGTGAGACGGGGGGCTTAAGGCGGTGAATTCACTGTCTGTCAGCTGTTACAGTGTAGTGGCCGGGTGCTTGCTACCTCTTAATAATAATGAGGTTAAAGACGCAGTCACCCTTGAAGTCATATCTGAGTGTGGCTGAGGCCATGTTCAGACACGAATTGCATTTTTTTGCGCCAGGTAATGCCACGGTGTGTCATTGTTTGATGTGCAATGAGGTTACCCAGCAGCAAAAAGAAGCAATTAAATTTTTTTAGTTTATGAGGTCAGCAAAAAATGTCCTTTGTCAGTAAATTTCTGATGTTTGTCAGTAAAACAATTGAAAGATTGGCCACACTGCTCTCGCGGAGAACAACTTCCGTTCAGCTTCTTCTCAGTACCAATCAACCTTCATTCTTCATGGCGGTAGCCGGGGTCTCATGCTACTCGTTGGCTAATGCTGCCCAGTCACATAATGAGAGAATCCGGCTGCCACAATGGGGACTGCACACTAGGTGGTGCTGTGGAGAGGAAGCTGAAGATGGGGCGTGGAAACCTGACGAAGTAAGGTAATTTGGCTCTGGCTACCTATACTGTGGAGTGGGGGGTCATCTGTCAGGGACAGCAAGTTACCTATACTTGGGAGACATCCTTTCAAGAGGGTGGCCGGGGTCCAAATGTATTACTGTATGGTCTTAATCCTGCTCTGCTCATATCCCAAGGTGATGGACCCTCCCCACTGTTCTCTGCCTTCCCTCCTACCTCTGATCTCTGGGCTTCCTGCTTTGCATTGCCATCTTCTATTGGCTCTGTTGCCCTACCTACAGTTCAATCACCTGGAGATGCAAGTAAAAATCCTTGGCAATTGGGAACCAGATCAGGGAGCATTATGTGATCCTCTACAGAAAGAAGAGGTGAGGAGGAGCAATGGGAGGCATCCGACTGCATGTATAAAATAGCAAGGGGCCAGACAAACTATATTTCATAAAATGCATCAGTATTAATACTTTTTACTAAATATTTCACTGGAATAAATAATGTTTTCGGTGTTTGGTTGGAGAACATAAATGGTAGAATGTAAGAAATCTAGCATAAGGCAGTTTCAGTACAGATGAACACAAGCACATGCAGTCAAGTCTGTTGTTCAAATGCAAATCACAAACAGACAACCTCATCTTTACTAATCCCAAGATACTTAAACCCAGATAGCTGTGTGTGTCTTTGAAACTGAAGAAACAGATCACTGCAGAGCAGGGGACTGTACCTGGGGCATGTAAAGCCACTGAATATTTTCCAGTTGAATTCACAGTGTTAAAAGCATTTTAAATAGCAGTTTGTTTGACAAGATGATGGCCACTTACATTACAACATGGAAAACTCCCCGCTACAGCTAAGTGGTACATTAACACAAAGTAAGCATAGAAAATTCCCTTGCAGTGATTTTACATTTTCAGCTAACAAAAGGAACAATGCCAAGGAAATGCAGCTCTTCCATCCGCCAGGAAACAATACATGATCACTGAGGAGGAATCGCTAACATTTACAATAATCTGACGTACTTTACTACAGAAAATTGCATTTGCTGGGATAATGAGGGGATTCTAATAACCTGCACATCAGAACAAACACAAGCTGACATCTTATTGAGCTATTCTTTATCTGGTGCTGGGAATGAAATAGGTAAATAGGCCATTATTTAATGGCTCTGAAGCCAGGCTCTATTTTATTGAATGACTTGACACGATAATACTACTTACTCTGTATAGCGCAATTCTTGACATACTAAAAATGTATATTCATAGCCAATAGAGCTGCTGCTTGGAGCTAAGATTATTTGGCAAATTAAGTCAGTTTTCCCCTAATCTGCAATAATCAGTCTAAGGCCTCTTGCACACTGCACGCGATTCCGATTCAGATTCCGCTTTTTAATCAGTTTTTACATCCGATTCAGATTCTGATTTGCAGTTTGCTCCTTGCACACTACAAATCGGAATCTGAATCGGATGTAAAAACTGATTAAAAAGCGGAATCTGAATCGGAATCGCGTGCAGTGTGCAAGAGGCCTAATCGTGAATTGCAAACGATTTTTTCCAGTCAATATCCCAGCTGTGATTGAAAGCAATAATGCAAATTTGATCAAGAGCTGACATGTGAAATAAAAATACTGCTTGAATGGGAACAGAAGGGGCTCCTTCTATAAGTCCTGAAATAAGGCAGAGGCCACCCATTCTTGGCTTTAAATACATCTCTGGCACTGTATTTGGCCAGCTGAAGTGGGCGTAGACCCACAAAACGTGTTGCCTGCACATAACTTCATATGTGCATGAATGTATAGTTATCACATTAAGCCACCTCTCCCTTTATTATTTTAGCCGTTTTATCTACCATTGGGCGCCTCTTCCTCCTTTGTGCTTTTCAACTGCCTTTGGAGTGGAGTTCCCTGGTACCCAGTGGTTCTGTCTTTGTTGTTTTGCCAAGAGTGTGACCGGATCCAGTTCCAGCTTATCACCCAAGTAGAGTTGGGTTTATAAATCTCCACTTGCCTTCAGTGGTTGATTGCCTCCTGTGCAATCTTCCTTTGCGAGTACCACTTTTTTTACATTTGCCATTTAACTCATGACGTA